>NW_028256849.1:0-4384 GCF_048593485.1 Apis florea | reverse complement strand
ATTTTTTAAAATTTCGCAGTATTTAAACCGCTGTATCTTATCTTCTAGTAGGCGTATTTAGGATTTTTTTGGCTCCTTACAAGGGCGAATCTCTCCTCTTTCGAATCATTTCATTCGGGTTTTTCGGAGAGAAACGGTTCAGACGCTATATTCAAAAGTTGATGGAAGGCTATTTTTGATTTTTTAAAATTTCAGAGTATTTAAACCGCTGTATCTTATCTCCTAGTAGGCGTATTTAGGATTTTTTTGGCTCCTTTCAAGCGCGAAACTCTCCTCTTTCGACTCGTTTCATTCCGGTTTTTCGGAGAGAAACGGTTCAGTCGCCATATTCAAAAGAGTGGAAGTATTTTTGGTTTTTTTAAAATTTCGGAATTTTTAAACCGCTGTATCTTATCTTCTAGTAAGCGTATTTAGTATTTTTTTGGCTCATTTCAAGCGCGCAACTCTCTTCTTTCGACTCATTTCATTCGGGTTTTTCGGAGAGAAACGGTTCAGACGCAATATTCAAAATAGTGGAAGGGTATTTCTGATTTTTTAAAATTTCGATGTTTTTAAACCGCTGTATCTTATCTTCTAGTAGTAGTATTTAGAATTTTTTTGGCTCCTTACAAGCGGGAATCTCTCCTCTTTCGACTCATTTCATTCGGGTTTTTCGGAGAGAAACGGTTCAGACGCAATATTCAAAAGAGTGGAAGGGTATTTCTGATTTTTTAAAATTTCGATGTTTTTAAACCGCTGTATCTTATCTTCTAGTAGTAGTATTTAGAATTTTTTTGGCTCCTTACAAGCGGGAAACTCTCCTCTTTCGACTCATTTCATTCGGGTTTTTAGGAGAGAAACGGTTCAGACGCTATATTCAAAAGATTGGAAGGTATTTTTGATTTTTTAAAATATCGATGTTTTTAAACCGCTGTATCTTATCTTCTAGTAGGCGTATTTAGGATTTTTTTGGCTCCTTACATGCGGGAATCTCTCCTCTTTCGAATCATTTCATTCGGGTTTTTCGGAGAGAAACGGTTCAGACTCTATATTCAAAAGATAGGTAGGGTATTTTTGATTTTTCAAAATTTCGAAGTATTTAAATCGCTGTATCTTATCTTCTAGTAGGCGCATTTATGATTTTTTTGGCTCATTTCAAGCGCGAAACTCTCCTCTTTCGACTCATTTCATTCGGGTTTTTCGGAGAGAAACGGTTCAGACGCTATCTTCAAAAAAGTGGAAGGGTATTTTTGATTTTTTATAATTTCGGAATATTTAAACCTCTATATCTTGTCTTGTAGTAGGCGTATTTAGGATTTTTTTGGCTCATTTCAAGCGCGAAACTCTCCTCTTTCGACTCATTTCATTCGGGTTTTTCGGAGAGAAACGGTTCAGACGCTATATTCAAAATAGTGGAAGGGTATTTTTGATTTTTTAAAATTTCGGAATATTTAAACCTCTGTATCTTATTTTCTAGTAGGCGTATTTAGGATTTTTTGGCTCCTAACAAGCGCGAAACTCTCCTCTTTCGAATCCTTTCATTCGGGTTTTTCGGAGAGAAACGGTTCAGACGCTATATTCAAAAGTTTGGTAGGGTACTTTTGATTTTTCAAAATTTCGCAGTATTTAAACCGCTGTATCTTATCTTCTAGTAGGCGTATTTAGGATTTTTTTGGATCCTTACAAGGGCGAATCTCTCCTCTTTCGAACCATTTCATTCGGTTTTTCCGGAGAGAAACGGTTCAGACGCTATATTCAAATTAATGAAAGGCTATTTTTGATTTTTTAAAATTTCGGAGTATCTAAACCGCTGTACCTTATCTCCTAGTAGGCGTATTTAGGATTTTTTTGCTCCTCTCAAGCGCGAAACTCTCCTCTTTCGATTCGTTTCATTCCGATTTTTCGGAGAGAAACGGTTCAGACGCTATATTCAAAAGATTGGAGGGCATTTTTGATTTTTTAAAATTTTGGAATTTTTAAACCGCTGTATCTTATCTTCTAGTAGGCGTATTTAGGATTTTTTTGGCACATTTCAAGCGCTAAACTCTCCTCTTTCGACTCATTTCATTGGGGTTTTTCGGAGAGAAACGGTTCAGACGCTATATTCAAAATAGTGGAAGGGTATTTTTGATTTTTTAAAATTTCGGAATTTTTAAAAAGCTGTATCTTATCTTCTAGTTGGCGTATTTAGGATTTTTTTGGCTCCCTTCATACGCGAAACTCTCCTTTTTCGACTCATTTCATTCGGGTTTCTCGGAGAGAAACTGTTCAGACGCTATATTCAAAAGATTGGAGGGTACATTTGATTTTTCAAAATTTCGAAGTATTTAAACCGCTGTATCTTATCTTCTAGTAGGCGTATTTAGGATTTTTTTGGCTCCTTTCAAGCGCGAAACTCTCCTCTTTCGACTCGTTTCATTCCGGTTTTTCGGAGAGAAACGGTTCAGACGCTATATTCAAAATAGTGGAAGGGTATTTTTGATTTTTCAAAATTTCGAAGTATTTAAACCGCTGTATCGTATCTTCTAGTAGGCGAATTTAGGATTTTTTTGGCTCCTTTCAAGCGCGAAACTCTCCTCTTTCGACTAGTTTCAATCCGGTTTTTCGGAGAGAATCGGTTCAGACGCTAGCTTCAAAATAGTGGAAGGGTATTTTTGATTTTTTAAAATTTCGGAATTTTTAAACCGCTGTATCTGATTTTCTAGTAGTTGTATTTAGGATTTTTTTGGCTCATTTCATGCGCGGAACTCTCCTCTTTTGACTCATTTCATTCGGGTTTTTCGGAGAGAAACGGTTCAGACGCAATATTCAAAATAGGGGAAGGGTATTTCTGATTTTTTAAAAATTCCAAGTATTTAAACCGCTGTATCATATCTTCTAGTAGGCGTATTTAGGATTTTTTTGGCTCCTAACAAGCGCGAAACTCTCCTCTTTCGAATCCTTTCATTCGGGTTTTTCGGAGAGAAACGGTATAGACGCTATATTCAAAAGTTTGGTAGGGTATTTTGATTTTTCAAAATTTCGAAGTATTTAAACCGCTGTATCTTATCTTCTAGTAGGCGTATTTAGGATTTTTTTGGCTCCTTACAAGGGCGAATCTCTCCTCTTTCGAATCATTTCATTCGGGTTTTCCGGAGAGAAACGGTTCAGACGCTATATTCAAATTAGTGAAAGGCTATTTTTGATTTTTTAAAATTTCGGAATTTTTAAACCTCTGTATCTTGTCTTCTAGTAGGCGTATTTAGGATTTTTTTGGCTAATTTCAAGCGCGAAACTCTCCTCTTTCGACTCATTTCATTCGGGTTTTTCGGAGAGAAACGGTTCAGACGCTATATTCAAAAGATTGGTAGGGTACTTTTGATTTTTCAATATTTCGAAGTATTTAAACCGCTGTATCTTATCTTCTAGTAGGCGTATTTAGGATTTTTTTGGCTCCTTTCAAGCGCGAAACTCTCCTCTTTCGACTCGTTTCATTCCGGTTTTTCGGAGAGAAAAGGTTCAGACGCTATATTCAAAATAGTGGAAGGGTATTTTTGATTTTTCAAAATTTCGAAGTATTTAAACCGCTGTATCGTATCTTCTAGTAGGCGAATTTAGGATTTTTTTGGCTCCTTTCAAGCGCGAAACTCTCCTCTTTCGACTAGTTTCAATCCGGTTTTTCGGAGAGAATCGGTTCAGACGCTAGCTTCAAAATAGTGGAAGGGTATTTTTGATTTTTTAAAATTTCGGAATTTTTAAACCGCTGTATCTGATTTTCTAGTAGTTGTATTTAGGATTTTTTTGGCTCATTTCATGCGCGGAACTCTCCTCTTTTGACTCATTTCATTCGGGTTTTTCGGAGAGAAACGGTTCAGACGCAATATTCAAAATAGGGGAAGGGTATTTCTGATTTTTTAAAAATTCCAAGTATTTAAACCGCTGTATCTTATCTTCTAGTAGGCGTATTTAGGATTTTTTTGGCTCCTAACAAGCGCGAAACTCTCCTCTTTCGAATCCTTTCATTCGGGTTTTTCGGAGAGAAACGGTATAGACGCTATATTCAAAAGTTTGGTAGGGTATTTTGATTTTACAAAATTTCGAAGTATTTAAACCGCTGTATCTTATCTTCTAGTAGGCGTATTTAGGATTTTTTTGGCTCCTTACAAGGGCGAATCTCTCCTCTTTCGAATCATTTCATTCGGGTTTTCCGGAGAGAAACGGTTCAGACGCTATATTCAAATTAGTGAAAGGCTATTTTTGATTTTTTAAAATTTCGGAATTTTTAAACCTCTGTATCTTGTCTTCTAGTAGGCGTATTTAGGATTTTTTTGGCTAATTTCAAGCGCGAAACTCTCCTCTTTCGACTCATTTCATTCGGGTTTTTCGGAGAGAAACGGTTCAGACGCTATATTCAAATGATTGGTAG